>NC_135227.1:6009144-6041644 GCF_052324685.1 Brachyhypopomus gauderio | reverse complement strand
GAGGAGCTTGTTTGTTGCAGTGTGGGGGAGGGGCTTGTTCTTTGCAGCACGGAGGAGGGGCTTGTTTGTTGCAGTGTGGGGGGGGGGGGGGGGGGGCTTGTCCATTGGCTGCTGCTCATGAGCTTCAGGGGTTCACCGCACAGCGTTAGCGATAGCGTGAATATCAAACTCCCATCTGCTTTTGGCAACAATTAGCATACTGGTTAAGTGTATCTGTTAAGTGGATACGTAGCCAAGTCTAGTGCCTAACAGGCCTGCAACACTGCTTACCACATGGAGCAACTGTGTCGCATAAGGCTGATAAGCTAATGTATCGCTAATAGCTACAAGGAGGAACATAGCAGAGCAGCGACATTTCACGGTGTGCGGTATGTTCCTTATTTCTCGTCCTCTCAGACAGGCAGGTGGGGGGGTGGGGCAGGGAGCAGTTGGCACTGTACCCGAGAGAGAGGGAGGAGAAAGAAGAGAGTGAGAGAGAGAGAGAGAGAGAGAGAGAGAGAGAGAGAGAGAGAGAAATGCACTGCCTATTGATTATCTTACACACATAAGTACAACGGACCTGTAATCCACAGAGCACTTATCGACTCCTCCACGCACCAGATCCAGTAACAGCTGATCAATACGGGCCAAGATAGTTACGGTACGGTGTAAAGTGCTCAGGCCTCGTCCGGGCCAGCTCGGTCCAACCGCCACAGAGCCTTGGCTCTCCGGTGCACGAAAGCGTGTTTCTCTTACCGTGAATGATAAAGGCGTAGAGAGAGGAGGAGGAAGGAGAAGAGAGAGAGAGAGAAGGAGAGAGGGCAACTGATTTACTTCTCTAATGAGGCTGTCCCTGCAGCCTGTTGTTCTGTGTGAGGTTGGCGGTGACCTTTCACTCCGCTCAGGAGCAGCGCTGCCTCATTTTTCACATTCTTGCCATTACGTTAACGCTCGAAGCGCTCGCCCCTCGCAGATCGGGTGCCGGGCCCGACGGGGCCATGCAGGGAGCAGTGGCCGTACACCCCCCTCCCCCCACGCCCCATGCTGACGCTCATCAGGGAAGAGTCTCCACTCTCCACACTCCAACAGGCCAATTATAAGCTAGGGGACAGAGATATAGAGAGATGGGGAGAGATATACGATAAAAATCACACAGCCCGAATTACCAGGAAAATTAGGTAAAGCTCTGGGATCTTGGCTTCATCTACCTATCCGTGAATGTCCATAAGGTTTTGATTCTTGGGGAAAGGTAGTGGTGAAACCGATTCATCTAAATGTAGGGACCCGTGTGACAATCGGAGCAGGTCCACTTGTTTTGTTTTTTCGTCTTTACGAAAGATCACTCAGTGAGCACGTAGCTGTATTTGCTAACAGGACATTGAAAGTCTGTCCATGTGAGGGAGGGGGCGGGGTTATTGCCTGTGGAGCATGCCCTCTTCCCACTCAGTTCAGGCAGCCAGCGCCGGTACGACGATTCTACCATGGCGTGCGGCTCCGTGCTGGATTTGCCCTGCTTTATGACCAGAGTATCTATTTAGAAAACTCAAATCTGACTCCGGGGCCCCGGGGCGAGGGAGCCAATCAGCCGCGTCTCTCACTTTCCCCGTCTGTATCGTGTTTAGCCAAAGCGAGTCTAGCCGACCTGCAGACACGTGCTCTCCTCTGACTGACCGCGCACCCGCGCCACCTCGGGGGGACTGGCGCTCGGACCAATTACCCTTCATCTGGGAGGCTTGATGAATATTTTACACTGAGCCATAACCTCGAGAAAGAGACACCATTTGAATACAGAACGGGTAAACACATAGGGTACACAGCAGAAGTAAACACAATGCTTTTGTCTTCGTAGTGTGGGCTTAAACCTTTGTGCATGAAAACCAGCAGAGAGAGGCGGCTAGTGACCTTCAGTGTAGCCGTTAGCATGAAGACTAAACAGAAGTTTTGAATGGTGAGGAAGCAGCTCCCCCATATTCACTTTGTTTTGGCCTCTTAAGCACATTAGCTCCATATGAGAGGTGCTTTCTCATTGAGCGCCCATAGTACTCCTGCCCCCAGTAAAGCTGAGAGAGGGAAACTTTTCTAACATGACATGAACGCCTCTGTGTGTTTGTGTGTGAGAATGTAAGTGTGTGCATGTGCGTGTGTGTGTGTGTGTGTGTGTGTGTGTGTGTGTGTGTGTGTGTGTGTGTGTGTGTGTGTGTTTGTGTACAAGTTAAGTATGTGGTGAGCCCTTATATGTCCCCGCCTGTCCTGGGGCCCCACAGCCGTGGTCACTGTTGTGACCCTCACCACATGGGGTAATTCCAGACAGGAGGATGCAGCTGACGGCCCACAGCTAGCGGCCTGTACGAGGGCCGGGCCTGTTGCGTCAGCCTGCCGGGCCTGTTGAGTCAGCTTGCCGGGCCTGCGGTGGCTTCGCCCAGCTGCTTCTGCAGAAACAATCCTAAGTTTTGGACCAGAGCAGGTTAAAGGAGCAGGAGAAACTCAGAAAGGGCTTCAGTAAGACGCAAGATGGTGGTCTTGTTACATGTTTGTTGTTGCCCCCGGCTCGTAATGAAATCTGTTAGGTGTGTGTGCGCTTGAGTGTGTGTCTGTGCACGCTTGTGTGTGTGTGTGTGTATGTAGAGGACGGCTTGGGGCTTGCTGGCTGTCTCTCTGTGCCTGTTAAGAGTTTAATTTAGAGGAATAATTAAAGTGGAATACTGCTCCATAAACAAAAGATAAACAATAAAGAAGCCGTATCGCCTGCTGTGCCACAACACTCACGCCCAGCTGCTGGCGGACCCGTCGTTTCTACACCCTGTCTGGACCCAGCACCATGGACTACACCATTCTGTTCTGTCAGGCATACACACACGCACTCGCATGCGTGCACAGTAATACACAGAACTCTGGAAGGATCCATCTAGGTGTTTGGAGAAATGCTTTCATTCACAGTCAAATCGGTGGAGACTTCCCAAAACCTGAACTCCTCTTTTGGAGATATACCGGTCGTCGATTGCCAGCAGATTTGTCTTCATTCTGCTCACCATCAACAGGATCTTACGATGTTCCTGCTGCATGTGAGTTGTGTATCTACAAGCGGAAAAGACCCTGTTCCTCCAGGTTCGTTTTGGAAGGACAGCGCGACTTTGGGCAGGAGCTGCAGGGGAGAAGCTACACGGGGGATACTTTCAGCCTCCCATTAGCATCAGCGTGGGTAAATTATTCATGGGGAATACTTCATCTGTAGGGAAAACTATAGTTAATGTAGATAGTTTTAAAATGGCTCTCCGTGTGCTCCGAGAGTGGATTTCTTGCTAGATTCAGCATTCAGAGCCATTTACGGGAAAGGGCCTCCTTACTTCCAGTCTCCCTGATCCTTGCACCCCAGCTGGTAGGAGGAGGTGCTGTTAGGAGAAACTGCTGGTAGGAGAAACTGCTGTTAGGAGAAACTGCTGTTAGGAGGAGGTGATGTTAGGAGGAGGTGATGTTAGGAGAAGGTGATGTTAGGAGGAGGTGATGTTAGGAGGAGGTGATGGTAGGAGGAGGTGATGTTAGGAGAAGGTGATGTTAGGAGAAGGTGATGTTAGGAGGAGGTGATGTTAGGAGAAGGTGATGTTAGGAGGAGGTGATGTTAGGAGAAGGTGATGTTAGGAGGAGGTGATGTTAGGAGGAGGTGATGTTAGGAGAAGGTGATGTTAGGAGGAGGTGATGTTAGGAGAAGGTGATGTTAGGAGAAGGTGATGTTAGGAGAAGGTGATGTTAGGAGGAGGTGATGTTAGGAGGAGGTGATGTTAGGAGAAGGTGATGTTTGGAGAAACTGCTGGTAGGAGAAACTGCTGGTAGGAGGAGCTGTGCTCAAGTCCTCTTTTCCTTCTCCAACACATCTCCCTGCTTCGCTCAGCCTCTCCCCACTGCTATCTCGCCATTTCTCTTCCTTTCCTCTTGTCCCTTCTCTCTCTCTCTCTCTCTCTCTCTCTCTCTCTCTCTCTCTCTCTCTCTCTCTCTCTCTCTCCCGAGAAGACTATCTGGACGTTTTCCAGAGAGCGATTAAACAGAATGATCCTCTTCTCTTTCTCTCTCTCTCGTGCTTATTTGCTCCTTTACATATGTGCATGATTTGCTGGGTTAGGAGGAGACACATTAAAGAGTGAGAGAGCAGAGTGCTTTTAATGCTCCCCAGCAAGTTAGCGAGGGGGCTTCTGTTAACGTGGGCCTTTCTGCCTCCTGCCTAGTCACACCCAGTCTCTCTCTCTCTCTCTCTCTCTCTCTCTCTCTCTCTCTCTCTCTCTCTCTCTGCAGTCCTGAGTCTTGGCCAGCATGTCCATCTAAAGCAGCGTGGTAGAGCTCAGTCAAATACACAAACTAATATTTGGTGAACATGCGTGAAATTGCATAAATGATTCCTACAGCGGTTAAGTGGCGTGAGTGCCTGGCGTGCACCGTTGGTGAGATCTCTGGGGAAACCTTGTCTGGTGCCTCTGTGTCTCTTTGCGTGGGCATTGGTTGTAATTAAACATGAGGTTTTTTTGGGAGGCTGTAAAGTAATCGTGATATGGAGCTGGACGGAGTGTGAGAGGTACGGCTGCTGAGAGAGGAAAAGCGAAAGAATGAGGGAACACAAGATAAACAGGGCGAGAGAGGGAGGGGCATTTTGTTATATGGAGGGCTCGCACTCTGCGGCTCTCTCCTTGTCGCCGTGGCGATGTCGAACACATAGGGCCTGATGTAATATGGCTAAAAGGGATTTGAGGCCACACCCCCAGGGGGCTCAGCTCGCTCTGCTAGCGCTGCTGTATTTTCACAAGCATAACAATGTACTGGCCCTTTAAGGACACACCAGTTTGCACTGGAATTTTTATTTTTTTTTGGGGTCTTGTTTTAGCAGGCCGTGCCTGAGGGGGTCGGCTGAGGAGTCGTTCTTAAAGGGTGATAATCCAGTCGCTCCTGTCTCCGCCAGACTCGTTTCTCGCCAGCTACAGGAGCGAGTGTGTTTTCATGGAGAAGAGGAGAAGAGAGGAGACGGAAGTCACAGTGGTTGTGTGGGTTTTGGCCTGTGTTTGTTGCTCTATTTCCATTAAAGCGGGGAAGGAGGTTAGAGAGGCCAGCGCGCTCAAAGACACACCTGCAGGGAGACTCTAACGCCCCTCCCTAACGGCTCATCCAGGCCATTTAAGGTGTACTTATTCGGGAATTAACCCTGACTCCTGGGCCCCCCTCCCATTGGCCCTTTTGTGTTTGCCCGATGGGCCTTGCTCCCTTTCCACTTTCCTCTTTCTTCTGGCCCCCTCGGCTTCCTAATCCGCCCCGGCCTCCTCCCCCACCGGCCGAGCCCCGCCCCCCGAGGAGCGGGGATACTGAAGGAGTGCGCCGTCGCCGTACCGTACCCTACAGGTACCGCACCAAACCGGCTGTTCACGTCCAAGAGCGTGGGAGGACCGAAGTGGAGCGAACCGGAGCTCTTCCTCCTCCTCCTCCTCCTCTTCCTCCTCCCCGCCCGCTCGCACCGGCACAGCTAACACGTTTATGCAAATGTTTTTGGGCATTATTGCGGATAAGCTCATTTTATAGCCTGATTTCCACTCTCCTGTGTGCTATAATGAGTCTCTGAGCGTGGGGGTGCTTGTTTGGGGAAGGCCTCGTGCCTGGCAGCCACCGCACAGCAGAGAGCTTTTGTTACTCCGTCTGAAGGGAGAGGAATGAAGAAGGTGTTGGCTTTGACAGTAGTTAGTGCCATTAGCTCTTGTTATTGGAGGCAGCAGTCTAATAATTTCTAATTACCCCAAGGAGGTATTAGGAGTGTTAGTAAGCAAGGATAATTTCTTATTTACACGCCTCAAGCAGCGAGCACTCTTAAAGAACGGAGGGTAATGTGAAACAAAACAAATCAACATGCCAAACAGGGCAGAGAAGCCTTGGGGGAGATAATGTTCATTATGCATTATGATAATTCATTTAGAAGGTTATCAGTTTCCAAATAGTGGGGGCTGCTTTGAAGAGTGGAAAGAACACACGCACATATATACACACACACACACACACACACACACACACACACACACACACACACACACACACACACACACACACACACTCCATTTTAAAGACAGTGACGAAAAGAAGGATGCCATTCAGAGTCGGCCCCGGCCGCCGGGTTTCTCAGAGGCTGTTGCAATTATACAGTTTCCATGAATCCAGGCCAGACATGCTCCTTAAATTCAGCCAGTCTGTTTCCTCTCTGGTATTGTTTTACCCACGCAGTATACAGAAGCCTGATCTTCTTTTAATGAAACCCGTTTAGCTGAGAAATTTGCTTTGGATGTCATGTGTTGTGATCGAGGCACCTAGCAGCGCTCTTCTTTAAATATTGTCTTGTGATCCTGAAGCTACCGTCCTGAACTGGATTTTACACGTTCCAGGAGATGCCACGGTTTGGTTCCGCCGTGTTGGCAACACAAGGTTTTTTTTGCCTTTTAAAAAGCACCTTTGCTTGCGCACTGTCAGGCACAAGTGACTAAGTCTCCATTAGAACAATGGGAGGAAACCTGGGAAGAGAGGAGTGTTAAAATGACAGAAAAACAGAACAAAACAGTTCCGTCCAGTCAAAACCGCCTCAGCCAGTCTAGCTTTCAATTTCAGGAGGAAAAGCCTTTTAGTAGAAAAAAAAACCCCACAGATTTTAAAGTTAACCACACACAAACACACACACATGCACATACGCACACACACGCGCACACACACACACACCAATTTCTGCCTTACCGAGGGCAGACCTGCATTGTATGGGCCGAATGCTTACTCGCTGGGATGCAGTCTTCAGACAACTGCCTGTCTGGTGGAGACATCTGTGGAAGGCGACCCTCTGACCCCGAGAAGAATGCTGTGAAGGTGGGGGAACGCTGCCTTTACCCCTCACACGGCCCTGAGGACAGACGAGGAGCGCATGAGAACATGCTCCTCCAACTATTAAAGGAGCTACACAAAGAGAGAGAGAGAGAAGAGAGAAGAGAGAGAGAGAGAGATAAGAGGAGAGAGAAGAGCAGATCAGGGCGTGTAGGACTCTGGTCTTTTTCTGCCCCAAAGGCCTCACTGCTGCTGCACCTCCTCACACCCCCATGAGATCGTTTTCATCCTTTATGAGTAAAGAGGAGCAGGAGAGGTGACGGGGCTGCGGAGCGCCGCTCTGCTGGGGAGCTGCCCCCTCCACCATGGCCGGCTGCCCCCTCCACCATGGCCGGCTGCCCCCTCCACCATGCCCCCCCCCCCCCCCCCCCATCTGCCCCGCTCCTGGGTGGGAAGCGGAGAGTCGTGCTCCCTGCGGCCCCGGATACGGCCGCTGACCCCATCCCCTCTGTAACACCACCCCTCAGTTTCTCCGTTTACACATCTGCAGGCTGCTTACAGGTCGTTCCAAATATACACGCGGAGGGCGATGGTCTCCACCCTATGGCCGTCTATGGCCGTGGGTCTGTCTGCCCGTGGGACTGCACATCCGTCGGGTTGGGGATGGTCGCCGTGACCCTCCCAGCCACGGAGCTTCGGGCTGCCAGGTTCTGGGGGGGAAGGGAGAATCGGAAAGTCAATAATGAGGCAGAAGCAGGAAAAGAGACACAAAAGAAGAAAAAAGATGAAAGAGGAGAAAAGAATGGCCTTGTAGAAGGTGAGAGGCATAAGGGTTGTGGAGAACCACTCAGCGCATTCTCTGGACCCTCTAGAACCTACAGCAGCATGTTGACTCAGACTCCTCCACCATTAAGAAGGTGCCACATTAGCGTGGTCTCTCCAGGCAGAGGAAATGACATCAGCCCAATCAGGATGTGTCCAAATCACCCGAAATGACAACACCACAGCCCGCCGCTGCTTGGACTCTCCGCCTTCTGTGACTCCATTTCCACGGATCTTTTTTTTTTTCGTGCCACGGCAGCCAGGAAGGTCTTTCCCATCGCTAATGTCACAGAGCCAATTAAGGAAATGTGCTAGGAATGTGATGGAGAAATCCATTTGTGCGGGTCAAGGTGCTCGAGTGGCAGTAATTTGAGTCCTGGACTCCCGACTTCTTATTCCTCACGGAGGTAATGAGCTCCTCGTCAGCTCGGACACTGACCAAGTGCAGTTTTTACTGCCCGAACTTTCAAGGTCCTGAATCCAGGGGAAGAGAGCCAGAACTGGGTCCAGTAAAACATCCTCCTCATCGCCAGATCCACATCCGCTACCGCAGGCAGAACCGTCTGGCGTTAACCCTCTTCCACGTTTATAAGTCTCCTCCTGCGTTTTCTCCATCTCATTTACATCTCCGCTATCGCTGTGTTTTGCTTTCATATAGACATAAATCAGGGTAGTGAAGCTTCTCTTTAGTATAGGAGGATATAACTATATTTTTTTGTATTGTTTTTGCTTTTTGTTTGTTTGTAAATGATAACATTATAATTACAGCTTGGGTTGTCTGTGGTGAGGACAGGAAGCCATGGTTATTGACTTGTAGAGGAGCTGGTCGGTGAGTTTTGACAAGACACAAGCAGCCCTGACTCTTGTAAAGGAGGATCTGATTTCTCTGCTAGTTGGGTCCCTGGAGAGGCACTTGTGCTCTCTGTGTTGATCGGGGTTCACAGCTGTATGGAAAAAAGGCAGAGATAAAAGAATGCAAAGTGAATTTTTTTTTGTGAAAAAGGTGTTCGTTTCCACGGCAGATCAAGAAGGAGGGGGGGGGGGGTCTGAATGAACCGCACAGTGTCTGTGTGTGTGTGTGTGTGTGTGTGTGTGTGTGTGTGTGTGTGTGTGTGTGTGTGTGTGTGTGTGTGTGTGTGTGTGACAGCACAAAAGGCCGAGCGATAGAGAGAACCAACTCAGCAAGAGTAGATACAAAAGCCGCGATCAGCTAACAGGGTTCCTCACAGGCCTGACTAATTTATGAAGGCAAACTGGGCCTCTGTGAGAGAGGGGGGAGGAAGAAGGGAAGAGAGAGGTGAGAGAGAGAGAGACAGAAGGCAAGAGAGAAAGGTGAGAGAAAGAGAGAGAGAGATGCTGGTAGAACTAGAGGAAGTTTTCATTGACTCTGGCAAGCAGGCAGAGCTCGGCCCATAGGGGACTCTTCTCAGTTTGAACTTTATCAGGGGCTACGCTTAATCAATACGCTATTGGAAAAAGAATTAATTACTAAAGCAGAATAAAACAGCTGCATTTTAAACTGAGGATTCATCAATTCTGTAATCTCTTGGTTTTAGCTCAGGTGCCAAGAGGATCATTCTGACTTCATGTAATGAGGAACTGTGGGAGTTTGTCTACCCCCCTGCACCCTTTTCTCAAACACACACACACACACACACACACACACACACACACACACACACACACACACACACACACACACACACACACACACACACACACACACACACATTCACACTCTCTCCTTCCAGCCCTGTCTGATGGGTGAGGAATTCACAATCGTCTTTTCCTCAGCTGTTTGTCATCACTACAGAACCTCCCGGCTGTGAGCGCCTCCTCTCCCGTGGTTCTCGTGAACAGAACCTCCGTTAGGTGCTCGGTTAGGCCCACCACACCCCCCTGCCCTTCCCACATTCCCTTCCTACCAAATTCCTGTCTTCCCAGGGACGGAGAAGGCTATTAATGTGGAAATCTCCGGTGTGGGGGCCAGCCGAGCGCCTTCGTCCTGCTGAGGGAGAGGCGCACATTCCTGAGCACGGGGACAACCTCCCCCTCTCGCCCCCCTGACCCCGCCCCCACACGCCCTCTCCCCCGACCCCTGCCTGCCTGCCCGTCACTGGACCCCGCTGTTCTGGACCCGGGAGCCGTGGATTTCGAGGCGGGTTGAGGAAGGGTTATGGGTGATGAATTGGGTTTTTAGTGAGCTCATTAGGAAGCCAAACAGAGTTTAGCCGGCGGAGCGGAGTGGAGTGGGGGCCGCGGCGCGCTAATCAGTTCTGCTCGCTTTGTTCCCTGCCTCCGGGACATTTGGGAGCAAAACTTCATGGCGCTGGGCTGATGAGAGGGGCTGCCATCCAGAGGCTGTGAGCTGATGGTTGACTTGTTGATTTATAAACCTTTTAATTCATTTACTCTTCCACCCCCCAACCTCGTTGTCCTAATAGCCACGGCTGCTAGAGTCCCTTCTTTGATGGCGGTGTCTGCCGGGTGTGGTGGGCCTTCCAGTAATAACTGCAAGGTGCCTCATAGTCCTTGAGTGAGAGTGTGTGGATTTGTTTTAGTTAGAAATGTAATTGGGGGTAGAGAATCTCCATAAATACTGTTATCTGAGTTCTGCTAGAGAGATGTGCAGAATGCAGCCTAGGGTTGGAGGGAGTATCTCTCTCCTTATCCCTCTCTCTCTCTCTCTCCTTCATTCTCTCTCTCTCTCTCCTTCACTCTCTCTCCCTCTCTCTCATTCACTCTCTCTCCTTCACTTTCTCTCTCTGTCTCCTTTACTCTCTCTCTCCCTATCTCTCTCTCTCTCCCTCCCTATCTCTCTCTCTCTCTCTCTCTCTCTCTCTTTCTCTCTCTCTCTCTTTCTATCCCTCTATAGCCTGCTCATTCTGGAGAGAACTGTGAAATTCCCTTACCAGGGATTAATAAAGCCATATTGCCGTTAGCAGCTGAATCTGCACTTCTCTCTGTGTCTGTTTTCTTTTGAATTTCACCCACTTTTTCTCTTTATCCCCCCTTTTCTCTCTCACTCATTTTCTCTCTCTCTCTCTCTCTCTCTCTCTCTCTCTCTCTCTCTCTCTCTCTTTCTGCTCTTGGTGCTTTTCACAGTTTTCCCCTTATCATTTACAGAGCATATGAATCCAGTTTTGGTGTGAATTTATGTAATCTGCTCTGCTAATTACTGCTGTAATTAACACTTTAATTACTGGCGTGTGAAGCCGTTGCTCTCCCTGGGTCTCAGCCTGCGCCACTGGCAGGGGTTCCAGACCCGGGCGCTCCAGACCCGGGCGCTCCAGCACAAGACCTCAATCGTTATTTGTTTTCCATAATAATACAGCCATCAAAGTGTAGATGGGGGGGGGGGGGTGCTCTCCCCTGTTTTTAAAGCAAGAGCAGGAGGAGGTTGAGGTGCCTCTAAGATGATGTTTAAGAGACTGTGCGCACTGCGATAACCTCTGGGACCAATTAGTGCAATTTGATTTGGAAAAAAGAACAGACAACAGGGGGAAGGAGAGTGGAGCGTGTGCTTGGTTCAGGGAGCAGGGTGGAGTTGTCAGGGAGGCAGCCAGTGTGAAATCTCTGGTCCAGACCCAAGGCCCCTTCATTAGGCTCTGATCCCTGTCTCTGGAGCGGAGGGCAGTCATGGGCATCACAATGCCTTTTAGTTCCCCCTAAAAAGAAAGCTGGGGGTGGTTGAGGTGGGGTAGTGGGGCTGAGGGGGCAGTTGAGGTGGGGTAGTGGGGCTGAGGGGGTGGTTGAGGTGGGGTAGTGGGGCTGAGGGGGCGGTTGGGGTGGGGTAGTGGGGCTGAGGGGGCGGTTGAAGTGGGGTAGTGGGGCTGAGGGGGCGGTTGGGGTGGGGTAGTGGGGCTGAGGGGGTGGTTGGGGTGGGGGTAGTGGGGCTGAGGGGGCGGTTGGGGTGGGGGTAGTGGGGCTGAGGGGGCGGTTGGGGTGGGGTAGTGGGGCTGAGGGGGTGGTTGAGGTGGGGTAGTGGGGCTGAGGGGGTGGTTGGGGTGGGGTAGTGGGGCTGAGGGGGTGGTTGAGGTGGGGTAGTGGGGCTGAGGGGGCGGTTGGGGTGGGGTAGTGGGGCTGAGGGGGCGGTTGAAGTGGGGTAGTGGGGCTGAGGGGGCGGTTGGGGTGGGGTAGTGGGGCTGAGGGGGTGGTTGGGGTGGGGTAGTGGGGCTGAGGGGGCGGTTGGGGTGGGGTAGTGGGGCTGAGGGGGCGGTTGGGGTGGGGTAGTGGGGCTGAGGGGGTGGTTGAGGTGGGGTAGTGGGGCTGAGGGGGCGGTTAAAGTGGGGTAGTGGGGCTGAGGGGGCGGTTAAAGTGGGGTAGTGGGGCTGAGGGGGTGGTTGGGGTGGGGTAGTGGGGCTGAGGGGGCGGTTGGGGTGGGGTAGTGGGGCTGAGGGGGCGGTTGGGGTGGGGTAGTGGGGCTGAGGGGGTGGTTGAGGTGGGGTAGTGGGGCTGAGGGGGCGGTTAAAGTGGGGTAGTGGGGCTGAGGGGGTGGTTGGGGTGGGGTAGTGGGGCTGAGGGGGTGGTTGGGTAGGCCACTCTCCCGTCCTTAGCAATTTATCCCTTTGCCATTCATGCAAATTGGATCCTGACATCTGCAACAGCCTCTCTCCGATTCTATCTTCTCTCTCTCCGATTCTCTCTTCTCTCTCTCTCTCTGTCCTTCTCCTTTTCCTTCTCTCTATCTCTCTCACACTCACACAGACATATACACACATCTTTATTTCATTTCTTTTCTTTTGCTAGTGTTGGGATTTTTCTTTTTTTACCCCTCCAAATGAACTCTGTTCTTTGGCAGGGCTGCACACCCCTCCGTTACCACAGACGCTCCTCACCGCCGTTATAAATCCCTCTCACGTCAGCCAGCGTGAGCCGCTACTGAGCGCGCTCACACCTGCCCTCACGTGTCGCCTCACGTGTTGCCGTCGTTTTAGCCAAAATCAAGCCGCCTGTAGGGACGGAGGGTTCCTCCTTATCCCTGCTGCTACTGTGGGAGGGTCACCGCAGCCCCGCACGCCTGGGACGGCTCCCCGGCCGTGGAGGCGTGGGTGGAGGCCCGGCTGTGGATGCACACGCTGCGCTAAATGAAACGTTCTGTGACTTATGAAATCGTCAGCGGCTCTGAGTGATTAACAGGCTAATGAGAGGCAGAGGGGGAGAGTGAGGGGGGGGGAGGGGGGGGGGGTGGAAAATCAGGGGTGCAATCAGAGGCCGGGAGCAGCCATTGTGGACCTCTCAAAGGCCCTATTTATGATGTAATTAGATAATTGTTGTTACAGGTAGCAGGTTAATTACACTTGTAATTATCCAGCCCAGAGCCTTTGATAATATACATACGCTGGCTTCCCCAAACATCACGGTTATTGGCAGATGATTATCTCACTGTTGGCAAAGGGACGTTTGTGTTCTTTCTTCCTTTCAGTTTCTTGCTCTTTCTCCCGTTTGTGACTTTCAGAGGGCTGGGTGGGGGAACAGCCTGGCTGGGGGGGTTTCTCTGGGCAAAAAGGTATGCGTGGTTGGATGTTAAAGTGAGGCTTGCCCTCTGGCCCCGCCTCCTGGCCCCGCCCCCTTTCACACGAGCTAACTCAGCCTGGCCCTGTGCTGCAGGGTGAGTGGGAGCAGTGGAGAGAAGATGGCTATCTGGAGCATTCCTGGGATGGCAGAAGGCTGTCTGCTTGATGGTGGGGTTGGGGAGCCCTGTGTGTGTGTGTGTGTGTGTGTGTGTGTGTGTGTGTGTGTGTGTGTGTGTGTGTGGGGGGGGTGGAAGTGTGGAAAGAAGAGCCCCTTTACCCCTCTGAACACATTGCGTCCTCACTACACAAAAAGACATCTCATTAAACCTCTTTATTCCACTTCATTTACGAACATGCTAACTACGTGTTCTCCTGCACAAACAACCACACATTAGTACTGGAGCTAAAAAAAAAAACCAAAAAACCCCAAGAAAACAATGGCTAGAGATGAACGTAGAGAGAGGATGCAGCTGTGTGTGGAGGCGATGCTAGTTTATGTGGTTTTGAGGGGGTGGTGTAGGGTGGAGGGCATTAGGGGGTGGCAGAGTGAGTTTTGCTTCTTCACACTGATGTGGCTGTGTGGAGGAACCCCGGGCGGAGTGTTGGAGCAGTGATGGCTTTCACAGAGGCGCTAATGGCTCCTGCTGTCCCCCTCCTGGTTAACAGGATGCAGTGTTTACCAAGCTGTTGTTTTACGGGCCAGCACACAGACGGCTGTTTTTCTTTCGTTTTTCTTTTTGAACGCAGCGCTGAGGAATTAATTGCCGTAAAAGAGCGCTCCTCCTCAAGGGCGCTGCTCTCACGCACCGCCAAGGCACGGTCCGAAACGTGGCCCGAAACGTGGTCCGAAACGTGGCCCGAAACGTGGCCCGAAGCGTGGGCCGAAACGTGGGCCGGACTGATGAGGAGAGCGTCGTTTAGGCTGTGGGGAGCTGCAGGCGTTCTGCTAGCTCAGTACACGCACGTCAGCGGCCGGCGAGCTTGACCGGGCGACGGCAGGGCGTTGTGGTGGACACGGATAGAGGAGCTTCGTGTTGGGAACCAGTAGTCGAGGTGCAGACCAGGCCACTGCATGACCCCTGAAGCAGAGGAGCTGTGGACAAAGGAGGCGGAGCCCAGGGCCCCGAGACCCCCCCCCCCAAAAAAAGTTCCTCAATGTGCTAAACGCCGCTTATACAGACTGAAAAGTGGAGGGAAAAAGAGGCTTAAAAGCCCTCTATTTTGTTTGCTCCTTTTCTCTGTGAGGGAGCCTTGAAGGAGAAGGGGTATGGGGTCTGGGGTCTGGTCCTGGCTCTGCTCAGGGCCAAGGTAAGGAGAACAGGATGGGGCCTGCGTTGTTCTCTCTCCCTTTGAGGGTGACCACTGTGGCCTGGGTCACTTCACTCTACCCTGCACCCATAAGCACACTTAAAACACCAAGGCCTGCTGCTGCACACTCATCCCCCCCTTTTTTTCCAACATGGTAGAGTCCAAGAATACATGGCTGAGCAGCATGGCCCAGGCGGGGGGGGGGGGGGGGGGGTGGATTTGGAAGGGGTGGGGGTGGATTGGGGTCTGTAATTAGTCACTATAAGCGCAGCCTCTGGAAGGCACTGCCTCCACATTCATGCTCCATTACCCTGAAACAAACCCCTAAGCCAACCGAAACGCAAATCTACTGCTAAGTCACTCCACAAAGACAAAGCCGGGCCTGGGAGGGTAGGAGTACATTCCTACTGGTAGAAGGTGGACCCTTCCAACTCACTTGATGAATAATTTCACGCTGGATTATAATGTGAACAAATCCATACCAATTATTGTCTCATCATCTTCAAACCCAAAGTCCTCGCGCAGGTCTGCAAAGTCTGGAAAACTAAGGAATTTACAAGCACTAATTCCCAGACATGGCTAAAGTACGGGAATTCAGAAAATGTTTTGGAAAAAGTTGAGATATTTTGTTGCCTATTTAATGTAGGCTTAGGATGCCAAGATGATAAATCAGCTGTCTGCTCTTTACCAGTCTTCCTAATGCATAGCTCATATTCATGTCACCCATATCATGGCTAAGTTAACTACCTTCACACACACACACACACACACACACAAAACTGAACATGAAAAATCCAAAAAGCTAAATCTGGAGAAAGTCTTGAAAAGCTCTGCAGTGTGTTCCTGAGGAAAGAGGAAAAGATCATCTGAAATCTGGCAGCAGGCTGTTCTCTTGTTGCGTTTTATTCCAGCGCCGTCATGTGATGGCTCCCGGGGCATTCTGGGACTTTGCGGTGTGAGATTAGAGTGTTCTAGATCTCCATGTTTTAGATGCTGCTAACGTCATCGGCCCCCTTACCTCCAGTGTGCTAGTGCTGCTAGCCCTTGAGCCCACATGCTCATATCCGCGGGTCTTATTTGTAGCATCCTGCAGGCAAACAGAGCCTGCAGGATACACACACCTCTCACACGCACCACTCTCCACGCAGGACACACACCGTACATCATCCGGACGCATGTCCGCAGGCAGACAGCACTTCTGCGCCAAATTCCCACAAATTTCCGTTAATGTTATATTCGCTGACATCCTGGACTTTTAATGAGCACAGGCCAGAATGTATTAGCACCCGGGGTAAGGCGGGAGGGGGGGGGGGATACATGTTTAATAATCAGCCTTTGGTGATCCGGCAATCTTTGAACGGAGTTCACTTATTTATTTATCTAGCTATTATTGGAGTTGCTGGGGTGATGCTCACCCTCTAGCTGAGTCTCCAGAGGTGGCCATGACGACAGGCTGGCCTGTCAGCCGTCCTCGCTGGGCGTTACACGCATACGCCACGCCGGCCATGGGGCCGCGTTCTTTGGAGAGAGATGGAGCGAGAATGAGAGAGGCGGAGTGAAGAAAGAGCGATGGGGCTCTACCCCCCAGCCCCCCCAACCCAAACCCCCCCCACCCCGTCCTCCGAGGGCGCTGCTTTTCCAAAAGTGCCCGGGGCTACACTCCAGCAACCTCTCCTCCCCGAGGCCTTTCGCCTGCCTCTTAATAGCCTCCCCCCATCTGTGTCACACGGCCAGATGATGGGACGCTTCTCCTGCCCCTTTCCCCCTGCTCTTTCTTTTTCTCTCCCCATCTCTCTCTCTCTCTCTTTCTTTCTCTCTCTCTCTCTCTCTCTCTCTCTCTCTCTCTCTCTCTCTCTCTTTCTTTCTCTCTCTCTCTCTCTCTCTCTCTCTCTGGCTTTTTTGCAGAGTGTACATCCACACAGGTTAAAATGGCAGAGTTGCCAGGGAACAGTCAGAAGCCATTAGCGTTGGGGACAGTTTGCCCTGCAGCTCGGCTTCTCAGCCTCATAAGTAAGGAGTGGGGGCGGATGTAAATCACCACCGCGCCTTTAGATGTAATGAGGGTGTGCAAGTTTCTTTCTTTCTTTCTTTTTCTTTCTTCCCTCCTTTCTTTCCTCTCCTTCACACAACTATAGTTGCATTAGTTTATATATATATATATATATATATATATATATATATATATATATATATATTGCTTTCATGTGCAGCAGCTGAACAGTGTGTTTGTGTTTGACCGTACGTGCAGTGGAGGTCCAGGCTGGCCAGTGGGCGTAGTCACCCAGCCACTCCACCTAAATACTCCGTGTGCGTGTGCGTGTGCACGTGTGAGAGATCCAGAAGCTGAACAGCCTGCTTGTGATTTCACCCTGCCGAGCTGCCCCGAGCTGCCCCGAGCTGCCCCGAGCTGCCCGGCCTGCGGGGTAATGAAGTGACAGGTCGGTCTGTAAATACGCAGGGCTCAGCCCGGCCCCTGCAGAGGGGGGAGGCTATCGCGTTGCAGTGAAAATGGAAACGTCAATAAAATTAATCTGCCAGCCTTTTGGCCAGGGCCACTCAGCCTCCGTGCGTCTGGGGTCCACACCAGAACGGCCGTGTGGCCAACAGCAGGGGGGCTTATGACACCATCGCAACACACCACATTGGACTCATGGACCCAAAAGAGACATGTGTAATCCCCCCTCCCCCACACACCCCACCCCCACCCCCCCAAGCTCCTTACACACCAGGACACACTTCTCCCCTCCTTGGGTGATGTTATTATTATTGAAGTGGAGAGTAACCTGAAGAATTAGCACGCTGGCCGGGTCACGTTTCTCCGCCCGGCAGAGGGCTTTCGCTCGGGTCCTGGTTTATTGTCATAAGCTTCCCTGAACAAGGGCTTTTACTTAGCCTGGGATTTGTGGCATTTGTGTTAACGAACAGCTCTTTGTACCGGTCCGGCTTTCCCAGCATCTCGGCCCCTCGCCCCACGTGGATGAGATCCCAGCGCCGGTTCCTTCCAGCCCGGCCCGAGTGTGGACACTCAGCATCTTTAAAAAAAAAACCTCTGTATGCGTCCACTTTTCCACTAATGATGGCACAGGACAAGGCAGCAGTGGTGAGAGAGGGAGAAGAGGGGGGAGAGGGGGAGAGGGGGAGGAGAGGGAGGAGAGGGGGAGGAGAGGAGGGGGAGAGGAGGTGCTGTCCTTGCATTCTTCATGTATTTTGCATTTGATTACACCACCAGCCGGACCCTTTCTGCTTCCTTCTTTTTAACGTTATTAGTTCAAATATTTATGCGAGATTAAGGCTCATATAGGTGCACGTGATTGATGTCTCCCCAAAAACAGGAAGACATGCAAGTCTGAGTTTTCAGAATGTCGGGGTCCTGCTATGCCTTAGTGGAGGAGTTTTTCAGATACATAATTTAGATGCCCTCAAGGAAGGCTTTCAAGGCATTCTCGCCCCAGGCCAAGAAAAAATAACTATGACTGTTAAAAGTAAATCATTTTTGCTAATGCACAATTAATGGTGGCGATGAGGAGTGAGGGAGGCGGGGCCTGTGGGACGGGGAAGGCGGGGCATGTGGAACTGGGTCTGGAAGTGAGCGTGCCCTCTTGCACACGCACACTGCCCACCCCAGCAATGCCAACCTCATGCAAATGGACGAGTGTGTGTGTGACCGGGTGGGTGTGTGGAGGGCGAGTGTGTGTGTGACTGGGTGGGTGTGTGGAGGGCGAGTGTGTGTGTGACTGGGTGGGTGTGTGGAGGGCGGGACCCTGCTCACGCCACCGTCTTGCGTCCGTGACTCTCCGTCCGTGTGGGCCTGGCGGTGCGGTTCTACACTCCTGCTCTCCTGCGTCTCCTCGTACTGCTGAAGGAATCCAAATATCTGCAAATTATGTGAAGGATGCAAATTTAATTGAGTTAATGATGTGGACTTGCGGTGGTTTTCTTCTTTAAAGAGTCAGTGTCCTAGGGGTTCAGGGTTTATTTTTTTAGGTCAAACATAAATAAGCCTTCCGTGTGCGTGAGGCGAGGTTGCAGTCTCTTGGCTGTGGAGTCTGGGAGTTGTGTTCTGTTTCTAAAGCTGTCTCGTTTTGACCAGGAGACGGCTTAGACAACAGCGTGGCCTCCCCTGGCACAGGGGACGACGACGACCCAGACAAGGACAAGAAGAGACAGAAGAAGCGTGGCATCTTCCCCAAGGTGGCCACCAACATCATGCGAGCGTGGCTCTTCCAGCACCTCACAGTGAGTGTTCTCACACACACACACACACACACACACACACACACACACACACACACACACACACACACACACACACACACACACACACGTTTTTGTTAAGCTTAACAACCACCACAATTTGCATGAACATACATAAGCGGCATGTCACGTAGGACGTATTTGCAAATAACACCCACTACACTAACACTACAGTGGCCATTTGTCATTTGATGTGCACCTGTTGGGTGCCCATGTGACGTGGCCAGGGTCAACCCCAGAGCCTGGCCTAGTGGGGGTGGAGTCTTGGTTTGAACACGCCCACTGAGCATGCTCTAATGTCTGGGGCTGAGAAGAACAGTCAAAAACTCACTCTTGTTTTCTTAATGAAGAACGAAAGAAAATAGATTTCTCAAACATGAACAAGGATTTTTTTTGGCCATTTAATCAAACAACAATAATCAAGGGAGCTGAATGTTATTAATATTTAATGTATTTACTGCAAATAGTGTCTCTTTTGTTCAGTACATGCAAAAGCTCTGTGTTAATTTAGGAGGAAAATCAATCCGGATGCAGTAGTGGATGCTGTTGTGCTCTTGGGGGTAGGGAGGGTGGAGGGGGCCGCTCTGATTGGCTGCCTCTGGAACACTGTTTGCACTCTCCTCTTCACTAAACAGTTCTCTCAGCCTCAGACAACATATACTCTCACCGCAGCAAACAATCGTGCTTACGTTCCATCAAATTAAATATTTAAAGGGCGCATCATAGAACTGTGGGGTGTGTGTGTGTGTGTGTGTGTGTGTGTGTGTGTGTGTGTGTGTGTGCGCGCGTGACTAGAGCGTGTGCAGTGAGAGAAGCTTCGAAGTGTGCGGCTTGCCCGGCTGAGCTGGACGGGTGCAGAGGCCATGGTGTGGGGGTGGGGGGGGGGGGGGGGTGGTGGGGGGGGGGTGGGGGGGTATGTGCTGCTGGTGAGGGTTAGCAAGAGGCCAGGGGCGGTCGTGTTCCGATGCCCTCTCTGATGTCAGGACATTATCGGAGGCTCAAGCTGTATTGATCTGAACTGAGCAGGTCGGGTTACATGCGACCCTGTTCCTGAACACGTGGCTACAGATGGGGCTGCTTGGGAATCGTGTGTGTGTGTGTGTGTGTGTGTGTGTGTGTGTGTGTGTGTGTGTGTGTGTGTGTGTGTGTGTGTGTGTATGTATGTATGTGAAGAGAGGGGCCCTATGTTCTGTATTCTATGGAAGGTCAGATGCCCTTAATGGCTGATCTGGTTGAAGGACCCCTGTGTGCCAGCCCAGTCTCGGCCCTGATTACCTAACCAAAGCCCAAATAATGAGGGCCCGCAAATACTGCCTAATTGAAAGGGCTGTAAATCCATTACATATTGGTCAGGGATAATCAGGAGCGCTTTAATCACTTTTCTCTATTCGGGATCACTGAGGCTGCAACAGCAGAGCCCTGAACCTTGCCATGTGCTTATTATTCCCATCATTATCAAAATGACTTCACAGCTGTTCACGGCTACATCTCCCCTGCTGGAGATTTCAGCAAATCTGCAAAACGCTTTTCATTTGAGAATGAGTGTTGGCGAGAGACAACATCACAAGGGTTTTCGCTTTTTTTTTCTTTTCTTTTTTTTCCTCTCATTCTCTCTCCCTTCACTTCCTCAAGATTGGAGTTAGTGGGAAAAACGTCTCAGACACAGACGCCTCCTCTGAGCCACCTACCACGGTGGTTATTTTATTTAAAACATTTTTTACACACCCACACACACACACATTCTGTCTCACGTACACGCGCACACACGCACGCCTCCTGGTTAATTTACTTGGCTCACACGAAGCAGAAATTTCGTGCTTTATTGAGGGATCATTAGGCGTCTTTCCCGGCGACTGCAGGAATGCCTATTGTAGGGTTCTCTAGCTACCGCGCTCGCTCTGCAAAAGAGGAACGCGATTCACGGAGCGCTGTGCAGCCTTCTCCTGCAATTTTCTTTAGAATTGTTTTAAAATAGCCCTGAATGAGAAGAGGGAGAGATAGAGACAGACAGAGAGAGAGAGGAAGAAAGAGAGGGAGAGAGAATAAAGCCTGATAGATTAAGCCCAAGGAGAAGGGGGTTTTTATACGAATACGAAGACCTTTATTGTCATTGTACATGTACAACGCGATTATTCATCGAAGTACAGCTTTCAAGACCCAATTTTCCTCTTCTTTCGGCAGCTCTGTCTGCTTTTTATATGTTTTCTCCCATCTTTATTAGAGTCTTTTGTGGAAACCCCTGGTTGGACTTGTACAAGTAATAATCCGTCCCTTTTAACCTACCTTTAGAGTTTTTTCCTAGTGCAGAAAGAGTGCCTAATTGAATTATCCTCAACTACTAACTGCAACCCCCTATACAATTCCTTTATACACACACACACACACACACACACACACACACACACACACACACACACACACACACACACACACACACACACACACACACAAACACACAGACCACATACGCATACCCCATACTAACACATCCAACTCTTTTACTTTAATTTGTTAAGCAAATGTATTTCCCATTTCAGGGTGCATTTGTGGAAGAGAGAATTCTTGGGGACTTTGGCCCCTGAATGGCCTATTGGGGCCTTCTGGCATTCAGGCATTCATTAGAGAGGACAGAATGAAAGGAGTGGCCTTGTGTTTTTTCAAATGCTCGGGCCAGCATGGAGCTACTCTTCCATGAGCTCCAGGGGTCTCCCTACATATGTTCTCAACATCTAGCCATTGTCACCTATTTTGAAAAGCTCAAAAAGGACAGACCCCCCCCCCCTCCCCTTGGCCATGCGTAGAAAAACAACACAGGCCAACAGTAACAATTGTTGGCTTTTGGGTTCACTATAACAAAATCGATGCCCCTCCCCTCTCCAGCCTCTCCTGCACACTTTGACCTCACACTTTCATGGGAGAAATCTCACTGAGCCATTCTCCATCACTATTGTCTCCGGGTAAAAAGGGGCTGCTCGGGTTGCCCCCGCCAACAGCTCCCCGAGGGATGGGAAAGACGGCGGGGTCTGTGGGGAAGGTCCCACCGCATCCTCTGTGATGAATGCAGGAACAGAGTGATGCTGCATTATTGTGCTCCATGGACCTATGGGGGGGGTCACGGGAGCAGAAATCGGCTGCAGAAAGAGCGTCTGCTGCAGGCCCAGAACGTCTCTTTCCTACCGGCCTCTCTGGATGCTTTCCAGTGTCATTAGGAAAGGGGGAAATCCCAGCCTGTTTCCATAAGCCTTTCCCATACTGCAGGGAGCTTATGTTATCAGAAAGGTAAACTTCTCAGCAGGGCAAATTCCTCGCCTGGGCTTTACATGGTAGGAGAGTGCGAGAGAGGAAGACGAGGGGGCGGAGGGTTAAGAGGAAGATGTAGGGAAAGTCTGCTAGATACGGTAGTAATAGTGAGGAAGAGGAAGTGTGGCCCTGGTGTTCCCCTGCTGTCTGGAGCAGGACTCGGCCTGTTTGCGTTCGCGTGCTCCCTCCTCCCGAGCAGCTTCTCCTCGCGGCCCTGCGAAGACAAGGGTCGGCACGGCAATGAAAACAGGAAGCACTCAGATACAAAGATACCACTCCAGGCCTGGCCTGTCTTTTCACTAACGTAAACCTTCAAACACCAGTGAAAATAAATAGGCTGGATTCGTAGAAGGGGACTGGAGTTGGTCAGATGGTGGAAAGGTACATGCTCTCTCTCTCTCTCTCTCTCTCTTTCTCTCTCTCTCTCTCTCTCTCTCTCTCTCTCCTTCTCTCTCGGAGATCAAGACTCTCGGGTTCGGTGCCAGGCCGCCTCCTGGCTAGCCTGTTTGGGAAGTGCTGCTAAGCTGCAAAGCCAGGTGTATTGCTCCCCTGGGCTCACTGAAAAAGGAATGATAGAACCCAGGACCGTTTTGGAGGACTATGGGAGAACTTTATAACAAATGAACATTCCCTTATACGGGCTGGCGTTATAAAGTTCGTTCTCAGCTGGTAATGTCCAGCTTATGCTGTAATGATTTGTAAAGACTGAGAATTAATTATTGAACAGCACTTAGCATTGCCTTTACAAGGCATAGAGTCTTTGAAGTTAGCACTGGTATTCAGAGCATTGTGAATAAAGTAGGTTTGGCCAAAACATGTATGGCTTCAGCAGCCGTTGTGAGCTGGTAGCAGCTGATCTGGCAGTGTTGGGACTGCGTGATCATGTGACCACATGGCTCTTACCTTCACCGGCAGTAGCTGACCCTGGATCAGTTCCACAGACAAGGGATGACGGTATTCACTACCCCCTGAGGACCATCAATTGCCTTGGTAACCCAGTGTCACCTCCAGGTCACCCCCTTGGAGACGTGTTTTAAAAAGGCCTTTGAAAATTAACAGATAAACAAATAAACAGGCTTAGCCAATAATAGAAGTGCATGGCTGCCCACTTCTGTTAAAGGATGTTTGTCCTAAAGGGGCCGTAGACTAAACAGCTACGCTGCTCTGTCCTGTTTGTGTCCTCCTAATCCACGTGGTTTGTTCCAGTCCACCATTACACTCTTGGAGCACATCTGCTAACAGTTTTAAAAGACTGGGCTAACATACACACACACACACACACACGCGCATATGCACCCACACGCAAGCACAAACACTCACACATACACGCTCACACATACACGCTCATACAGTGACGCTCTACAAACCTGTTTCTCTCGACCGTATTTTTTTGCACTAATTCTGTGTTCTATCACCTTTGTGTCAGGCCGTCATGGCCGGTGGGTGTGGGGTAATACCTCGGCCATTCATGAGCCCCAATTTCATTTAGTGCCCTGCGAGCAGGCTGAAGGCGGGTGGAGGCGGGGGCAGGGCCGGGGTCAGAGGGGGCCACAGCTGAAGGAGGCCCGCACACTAATCTGTCATGTGCTCGTTTGCCTCCGAGCCCAGGAGTCAACTCTCCAGTCACCCATGGCAACTCAGGCATCAGCTCAGCTCAACGCCAGATTCATGCCTGTGTGTGTGTGTGTGTGTTTGTGGGTCTGTCTGGTTGTTTATGTTTGTGGCTCTATACGAGGGAACCTAATTACGTATATGTGCGTGTTTATGAGTTGGTTATGAGGGGCTTTGCGGCGGCGAAGCTAATTGTCAGCGGGGGTTGTGGAGTGGTTGGGGTTTTGAAGCGGTTGAGGTATGGAGTAATTACTCCAGCGGCAGGTCTGGGCTTCTGTCAGGACGCCAGCGCCGGTGCCGGCCGCTCCGTGGACGCGAGGCGACCCTGTCTGCCATCTGTTCCCTCACGGCTTCAGCCTCCCGCCGAGCGGCGGGTTTCGGCGGACGAGTGCAGGCCCATTGATAAACATGCGCTCTCCTTTATGGGGTACGGTGGCGTGGCGATCAAACCTCGGGTCTCACAGGACGGCCGTCGCAGTCCGCCTGAGCAGTTGTTCCCCGGAATCCTGCTGTTCTCCTGGCCGGCGTTTGACGTTCACCAGAGACGCTCTTTCACTGGGAAGGAAGGTGGCACTGAAAGTTAAGATGTCCTATCACGTGTCTCCCCTTACCTTGTGGGCTGTATAATTATATGAGAAGCCACGTCAACCTCTGCATTTCATGTCAAAGGCCTTAATAATAATTCCTGGATGAACGTAGGTGTGTGTGTGTGTGTGTGTGTGTGTGTGTGTGTGTGTGTGTGTGTGTGTGTGTGTGTTACGGAGCGATGACTGAAAGCCTTAGCAGTGTGTGTGCCGTAAGCCTCCAGCAGCCTGGAGAGTTACGGCAGCATTACCATGGAGCGGTGAGGAGCTGTCTCTCACTGAAAGGCGGAGTCACCTCCCCTCGCCTCCTGATCCATCTCGCACCGGCTGACACGGGCACCTCCGCATGCTCCATTGAGAGAGGATTGCAGAGCAACACGAGCACTTCTCCCGGAGCCCCTTTGCTGGCGTGTGGGGAATTATTTGAAATTCCCTTTATTTATGTACACGTTCTCATTTAGGAGCTGATTGGCTCTAAGTGTGATAGCGTGTGTCATTTGCCGCTGATGGTTAGTTCTCCCACTTCTTCTCCTCCACCGCTGGTCTTCTGTTAATACCTCATTGCTCATTATTTAATGAAGGAGCAGGAGTGTAGCAGCTCTCCGTGAAGGCTGCAGTCGCTTCACGCTGGTCGGAGATGATTAGAGCCTCCCAGAGTCCAAAGCGAGGAGTGACTGGGAGAACCAGAGCGCTCAGGAAGCTCCGTGCTGCGTCTGGTTCCCGGCGCTAGGGCCGTGCGCTGGGCCTGGGCCTGCAGCGGTTAAGCTGGCCACGCTTGACCGGTGGAGCACGGCGTGGTGGCGGTGGGGCGTGGTGGAGGTGAGCTCCACCCTGACCTGCAGTGGAGCCAAACGTAGCGGAGAGTGCGGCGAGCAGATTTATAAACTCCTGAGGCCACAGGGGACAACCCGGCAGTCCACACTTCAACAGCAGGCAGCCCTCAAACCTCCAGAGCACCCTAACACACACACACACACACACACACACACACACACACACAACTGGCAGCCATCCGCAGCAGCAGTGAGAGAGTCTACATGCTGGCAGAGAGACCTGCTCCCCTCAACTCCCAGAAGACAGGAGTGACATCACGAGATGAACGCTCGTGCGGAGGAGGAGACTTAGGCAACCACAACCTTGATTTGCAACCCCAGTGTTTTTTGTTTATGTGTGTGTGTGCATCCTGCACTCTCCCTCCCGTGACCCCCATCTACCCCTCCCTCCTTCCCTCCCTCCTTCCCTCCCTCCTTCCCCCCCCCCCCCCCCCCCCCCCCCCCCATGCCCCTGCACAGTGCCTGAGGGTTAGCAGGGCCGGACCCCGGCGGGCCGTGGGCAGGCCGGGGCATTAATCAGCGCGGTGGCTCTGGATGTGAGGAGATGGTGTTGTGTGCTGCAGGCCTCCACGCTGCCCGGCCCCTTTGATATTCCGCTCGCCAGCCAGGAGAGGGGAAATACAGGGGGGAAAGATACCGCACAAACATGGAAGTAGCGAAGCAAGCAAAAGGGGAAAAGGGTGGGGGGGTGGGGGTGGGGTGGGGGGGGGGGGCACGGAGCAGAAATCAAAAACAGACTCTGTTGCTCTGTTTGCTTTGTCATGGGACTCGGGCTTCACGCAATCCCTTGGCTGCCATTTTGTTGTATGATTTTTGTGCCCCTCCCCCCCCTTTGACTCTTTTGTTTTAGCTCCTGCTTATTGCTGAGCTGAAGCCCTTCGCAGTGGGGGCCAAGCCCACCTCCTCCCCACCTCCTCCCCACCTCCACCTCCTCCCCTCGCCTCGCCTCTTCCTCTCGCTGTCATCCGATGATGCAGACAACCCCGAGAGCTCCTACCGAGGCGTACGGTTTCTTCAAGGGCATATCAAAGGCGGCAACGAAGTGCCTCAATCTGTTGTGGTTTCCTTGAAGCCACCCAAGTGTTGCCCCCCCCCCCCCCCCCTACATCCTCACCCCCACACGCCTCCACCCTCACAGCCCCAACCTCACCCACGCTCCCGGGTTCTGTAGCGCTGTGGCCTTCTGAGCGCAGCTGGGACGCCAGAGCCTCGCGTAGGTACGCAGACGAGCGCGTATGATGGAGGCGTCGGAAACAGTCACACCGAGGGTGTAGCCAAAAAGGCCGGGGGGGGGCAGCGGGGGGGAGGGGGGGGGGAAATCGAACAAATCCAAATCTAAGTGGAGCAGGCTTTGGCTACAGATGTGTATGTGTGTGAATATTGATCCGTGCGTGCGAGTCCGTGTGTCTCCGGGGCTGCTGAGGTGCACACAAAAAGGCTTCGCTGCAAAGCCCGTAAAGCGAGCGCCTACAGTGATGGAGATAAAGAGGCCTGGCACGGCGTGGCGAGGAGCACCTCCCCCGCTCTTCCTCCTCTTCCTCGACTTCTTCCAGGAAGGTTAGGAGAAGGCGGGGTGGTGGATGGGGGGGGGGGGGTGGGGGGCAATTATCCACACTTTTCTGAATCCCCCTTAATGTTCATTATTTAAAACCAGCAGCAATTACAAGTTCAAAGGGGTTTAGAGGGCCAGCAACCCGCATAATCGGCAGCAAATGAAGTGCGGCTCATTCGTCACAGCGGAGCGCCCTGGCAGGCCCGAATCATACGCACGCTGACAGCACTGGATTTCTGCACCGGCAACAGAACTCTGTGGCACCTCGGGGCTTGAGCGCGGTCTCTCCCGGGCTGCAATCCTCTTAGGCACGCTGTATTGTCCCCCTGCCTCGCACACACACCACCCCCTCCGTACGACACCCCTCCCGCACCGAACAGTCATCTGTTCGTTTGTCCTCCTGGTTGTGGCTGCCGGGCCGTGTGGATGTTCTCCGGGGTTCTCCGTGCCGCCCCTGCTCCCCCCCTCCTCCTCTGCCTCGCTGCTCCTGGCCTCCCCTGCTCCTCGGGCTGGCGGCTTGTCCGGGAGCGTCTCGGTGCAGAGCGCGGTCACTCCTCACAGGTGGGGTCCCCGTTACCCTCACAGATGGGTCACAGTGGCTAACCCCGTCTTCAGGTGGTTGCTTAGCACAGTCTGTGGAGGTCCGTCCCCACCCGAGCCAGCAGTTAGCTCTGGTTACAGTGCAGCCCGAGTGGAGATTACAGCTCTGTCCGTGAAAACAACCCCCCCCCGAGATCCACACCAGACCCAGGTGTTTCTTCTTTCTTTCCCTCTCTCTGTCTTGCCCCTCTCCCTCTCTCTTTCAGTCTCTCATGTCCTGTCTCTCATATCCTCCCTCTCTATCTCTCTTCCACTTTCCCTCTCCACTTCTTTCCCATCCCTCCCCCACAGCCCCCCCTCTCTCTCTCTCTCTCTCTCCTCTCCCCTCTCTCCCCCCCCTCCGTCTGTTTATCTGTCCCTCCTCCGTGCTTCAGTGCTGCAGGTCACCTTTCCTTCCCAGCTCCTGCATTGTGTCCCTCTCCCAGATCACCTGACCTCTTGTTCGCATTAGGGATCCTTGATAAGATCTCCACGGTGACCTGCTCCGCTGCGCTCCCGCCATTTCCTGCCCGCCGCCCGAACCGGGCCTCGCGCTCGCGCTGCGATAGATCGCCGTCTCCCCCGGAACCCTGCACGTTGCCATATCCTCTTAAATCCCCCCCCCAACCACCACCACCATCACCACGCTGGACGACTCATTGGTCGCCGAGGGGAAGCTCTTCCCCGAGATCTCGCCGTTTCATTAAGTGACCCATCCAGGCGGACATGTGCGCCCGCCACAGCCGGGTTTGCCCACGCGAGCGCGGGTATTAGAATGGAATCTGTCAGGAGATTAATGGCCTACTGCCCCTATTCCATTGATTATCTCCACACCATTCTTCCCTCTTCCTGCGCACATATTAAAAAGTAATGAAGCCTGTGGCGGGAAAAGGGGGCGCGAAACCTTCACGCATCATTTTAGGTTATTTGGACTCAGACAGAGAGTGATCTGTGTAAGGCACAGCTTGAGTGGAATTAGGTAAATAAATGTGGAGTGTGATGTCGAAGAAATGTGCCGCGACCCGGAAAAGACACGGGAAGACGAGCCCAGCCGCGTGGGGCGAGCGGTGCAGATGTTAGCGATTCCTCCCCGTAGCGTTCTTGGTGTTAGGGCCCGGCTGTAATTGCTGTAATAGATGTGGTAACCGCTGACAGTCACGGAGCTGTGGAGAACCATCTCAAGCCCCTGAGAATTAGGGCAGTGTGAAAAGCTGCTTCAAGATGTCCGCCGCACAACCTCTAACCACGGCCCGGTTCCTGCTGCTGGGCCCCAGGGGTGACTGGACTCATTGTCCTGCTGGCTGTACATCCACACTGTCCACTTCCACCACAGGACAGGGAGGTTAGGAAGCCGGGTTAACGTCCCCCTCCATACTGACCCTGGTGAAAGGGCACTGGGCTCACTCGGGAAAATGACTTCCTGAGACATTAATGTCAGTCAGCAGACGAGATGGGCCCCCCATTCGTGGCCCGCTGGAACAGTCCGAACTACGAAGGTAAAGAGAAGTTGCGTATCGTGCACAGCCGATGGGAAGCGGTTTGCTCGGCCCGGCCGAGCGGTCTTATTTCTGAATGTGCGAGATTCATTTGACTTAACATGTGGTAATGACTTACGCGGCGGGTCACGACGCTCGGCCGGAGCCGTACCGTCAGTGGGGACGACCGCCCCCCCCCCCCGACACTTTAATACCAAAGGCTCCATTATACAGCCGCACTGTTCCATTCTGCGCCGGTCAAAGTCTACTGTACTCGCCTCAGCTCGATTGCATCATGAATTATTGCACAGTGGTTGGGTGGGGGTAGGGGCTAGGTGAGAGAGGGAGAGAGAGAGAGAGGGAGAGAGAGAGAGAGGGAGAGAGAGAGGGAGAGAGAGAGAGAGAGAGGGAGAGAGAGAGGGAGAGAGGGGGGGTAGTAAGTACACTAAAAAGACAACAGCAGCCACAGCTGCCTTGCAGTTCGCACTGGCTTTTGCGAGCGATGTGTGGTGGGGGGCGGGGCTTGGGTTGCCTCGGCGAGCGGTTGCGTTACATTCCTGAGAGGGGAAGGCGGCAGTGCCGGTGGTGGTGGGGGTGACTCGACGAGTCGCTGAAATGAACACTGACGCCTGTCAGCGGCCGTCGCGGTGCCTTGTGGCCCTGGAGGTCAGTGGCCTTCCCCCCGTGTTCCTGTCCCGCTGCTGCCCGGCAGGGGCGCCCACTTCCGTCGGGGGGGGGGGGGGGGTTGCGGTGCCAGGGCTCACAGCCTTCTGCTTTGTGGCGCAGACCGGTCCAGAAAGCTCTTAGTGGATCCCCAAATCCCCCTTTATCTGCCGCTCTAAGACAGCGCGTGAGCTTGGAGAGCAGTGGCTGTGTTTGGATTACTGGATCGCTCTTTGATGCCCCACTACGAGGTGGGGGGAGGCTTGGGGGGGGGGGGGTGCAGTACTAGGTTTAAATGCACTGCAGTCTTAGAAAATGCACTGCTAGATTTAAGGCAGAAATGTTCATCAGCTTTATTAGAGGGCAAGGCAATATAAAAGAGGCATTAAAGGAGGTGGGTTTTTATGAGTGCGCGTGTGCACGGGCGAGTGTGTGTGAGAAAGAGAGATATAATATTTCAGCGTGCTTTGTGGAACATTGCTGGGATGAGAGTCTGACTCTGTCAGGTCCCTAGAGCAGCCTCCCTGGACGGCTGCCTGGTGGGCACTCACGTGCGCCGCTGATCGCGTTAGCGGCACACGGGGACGTTTGTGGCTCGCAGGCTTTTTTTTTTTTTTTTTTCGTTTCATTAGTTAGGAAAACTGTCGGCATGATAAGGTTAGCCACGTTTCTGATCCAGCCCCCGCAGAGCCCCCCCCCCCCCCCCCCCCCCCCTCCCTTCCTCTAATAAGCGGTAAGCTGAGCACGCTGATGGTCATCCTCCCAGGGGGGGTTTGGATAGTTGCCAGCTTCCTGCCTGCTTTGTCAGTGGATAAAGCCAGTAACAAACGAGGAGCCTCTAGCCAAGCCGGTCGGCCAGGTCAGAGGTCAGCGGGCCTCGGGGCAGGTTTGAGCAGAAGAGCAGGGCTGGGTAGAGGGGCCGCTGGAATGCACTTAAAGGAGGCCCGCGTGGGTGATGCTTTAACCCCGCAACTCCTCGCTCCTCCCTCCTCCTCTTCTCCGCGACCTGCTCCTCCTAGAGCCCTCTACGCCTGCCTCGGCCCTGTCTGTCGTCACGGAGAGGGCTTCCGCGAACCCTGCTGGATCTCCTCCGCCTTCGGCTAAGTGCCGTTATTCTTTTCTCCTTCTGTTGGCTCGAGTGTCTGTGCTTTCACAAGGATGAGAGTGTGAGGGAGTCAGGGAGCGGGGGAGGGGCAGTCGGGGCGGGAAGGTTGGCCTCTCTGCAGAGACGTTGTTTAGTCCCCTCTGAGAGTCAGCTAAATGGACACCATGCTTGACTTCTACACTTTTAGCATCATTAAACTACAGGAAGTGGCCCCTGCAGCTGTTTGCAGACGGCAACACATTCCCAGCTAATGGCTAAACGTTGGGCTCACTCTGGCGAGAGTTCTGCCCTTAAACCGGGTTCGACATCACGGATTCGCTCTTGGACTTTTGACATTACGGGTTTGCCTTCAAGGCTCATGTTTGTCCTTGAGCAGTTTGGCAGTGAAGTTCAGCCATTTTAGCTTAATCTCTCTAAGCAAATCTCTGCCACGGAACAAAAAGGTCTGTTTGTCTATGTAAATACTCCTCTTGCTCATTAAGTTCGTACTTCAGGGAGGGGAGAGTTGCCAAGTGGCACTTCTAGAAGTGTGATCGTGCTCCTGCCCCACTACTGCTGGGGACTTGAAGTAAAACAGAATTACAATGTCAGGGGAACCAGCGGAGGGGATGGACACCACTAAGACCCTCAGACGGGCGGCTCGGATCGGGGGGGGGGGGGGGGGGGGATACTCTGCTGCCTGGGAGTCTCCACCTTGCCTCGTGTGAGAGATTCTGTTTTTTTCCTTCATACGTTTGCAAGCAATAAGCCCTTCTAGCCCTCATGCAGGCAAAGTATATTAAAGAGTGGTGCAAAAGAGAAAAGAGTTCGAGCCCTGGGGGTCTGGGAATTGGTGTAGTGGGGTTGGGGTGCGGGGGTGGGGGTGCGGGTGGGGTGGGGCCAGGGTGGATGTTCTGAAGCAGCTGGCCAGAGGTAGTTAGATGCCTAATGGTCTAATGCCTGTGCTGTGAGAGGTCTGAAGTCTGCTGCTCATTGGTGCCATTCAGACTGATCAAGTCATTACAGAGTCTGGCAAAACAGAACAGGGGACATTGCTCAACGAAGGTCTGTGTGTGTGTGTATGTGTGTGTGTGTGTGTGTGTGTGTGTGTGTGTGTGTGTGTGTGTGTTTTGGGTGGGGGGGGGGGGGCGGCGTGCTGGCTAGAGAGGGTCAGTGAGGTTTTCAGAATGTGTGGCGTGTGGAACACACATCTCTGTAGTCAGTTAATTTCTTTTGGCAGGTTGTTGTTTGCAGACTCTGGGCCTTCTGCGTGGCCCCTGCCTCTCAGGAGCGCTGGAGAGGCACTGGAGAGGCACTGCTTCACATGGGTGCCTGTGCTTTTACACCGCTGATGATCTTTATCCAGCAGACCGGCCTGCTTTCGCCCTGGAGCCCTGGAGCCCTGCCCGTCAGGCTGCTTTAAGACAGGCGGTAGTGACAGCGCTGGGCTTTGGCCTCCGCCGGGACCCGGCCCAAGGCACAGGGACCCTCCCACTTTTATGTCCCTGGCCTGGGTTTGACCGCCTGGGTTTATGCCCCTGGCCTGGGTTTATGCCCCTGGCCTGAGTTTATACCCCTGGCCTGGGTTTATACCCTTGGCCTGGGTTTGACCGCCTGGGTTTATGCCCCTGGCCTGGGTTTGACCGCCTGGGTTTATGCCCCTGGCCTGGGTTTGACCGCCTGGGTTTATGCCCCTGGCCTGGGTTTGACCGCAGCCATGGACAATGGAAGGCCCTGCGCCACCAGCCCCTCAGTGGCCTATAAACAGCCGGCTCTAGTTCTAAAGGATGCGGCGGGGAAGATAACAATGAAAGCCGTGCGATAAGCCCACAGTCAGGGCCGTCTGAGGGGGTCTGTGTGCATGTCAGCGGTAAGGCAACACGAGTAACCAGTTACCACAACAAAAGCACCTGCTTCGATAAACCGGGCGGAATTCCTAGCCCCGGGACCGGTGCGGGACCGGGCTGAAACTCTAGCAGCAGGAGAACCAGCTGGGGCCCTGGTCTGCAGCGAGACGCTCCCGGGCTGAACGGATGAAGGACGGGCAGCAGCAGGCTGTGTGGAGGAGAAGGAGAATCGGCCCCTGCGCCTCCTCTCCCCCCCCCCCCCCCCCCC
>NC_135227.1:6001644-6004144 GCF_052324685.1 Brachyhypopomus gauderio | reverse complement strand
CCCTTCATAGCAGAGGTGGTGGTGTGTGTACGGGGCTTATTTAGTGTCATGGCGGAGCAGAACCCTTACTCAGGGCTTCCTCCCTCCACTCTCTTACTCTGCTTTGTGTGTGGGAAGCTTTTGCGTCCCCACTCTCCTTGATGAAACATCTTTCTCATTTGTTCCAACCATTCATTTAGTGGTGTGCAGAGGAGGCTGTGACCGGATGCTGGATTTATCACCCTGGGTGTCCAGTGTGGCCAACTGTGTTTGTTCATGGCCCACCAGCCAATTCATGACCCACACTTGGCCAAAGTAACCAGAACGTGTTCATACCATGTAAATGACTGAGTTCCGTTTCCAAATCGCCACTGCCGCTCTTCCAACAGCCCAGCTGAAGACCCACAGCTGTTAGCAGTGTCCTGTTTCAGTCCAAACCTGCTTCAGTCCAGACTTGCTTCGTCTGAGACCTGTTTCATTCCAGACTTGCTTCAGTCAAGGCCTACTTCATTACAGACCTACTTTAACCCAGGCCTCCTTCATACCAGACCTGCTTTAATCCAGACCTGCTTCAGTCGTCCAGACCTGAATCTGCCCAAATCTGCTTCAGCCCAGACATGATTCATTCCAGACTGGCTTCATCCCAGATATGCTTTAATCCAGACCTGCTTCAGTCCAGACCTCATTCAGCTCAAACCTGCTTCAGTCCAGACCTCATTCAGCTCAAACCTGCTTCAGTCCAGACCTGCTTCAGTTCAAACCTGTTTCTTCTGAATCTGAGGACAGTCCCAAGAAAGAATCCCAAGACCAGGCAGCCGTGTCCGCCAGCTCCTGTTAAACGTTGTTGTTCGTTGATGAAAGGAAAAAGGAAAACACACACCCACTAGTCATCACACACATACATGCCCCACCCCTCACACACACACACACACACACACACACACACACACACACACACACACACCCCACCCCCCCCACACGCACACATGCCCCACCCCTCACACACAAGCACCCATGTGTGTGGAAAGGGGGGGGTAAAAATCTAAGTCAGTTTGCCAAAGGAATGTCAACACCTAGCAATCAAAAAATAAAAAAAATTATTTTAATGTGAACATTATCCTGTTTCTTTGTTAACAATTTTACAATATTAAGTATACCCAGCTAGAAAATGGATGTCTCCTGCTTTTGGGGCCTTGTTTTAATGATTTGTTGAATCTCAGGACTGTTGGATACACTCCTCGAGCGTTCTTTTTTCCATACTTTCATTAAATAGCTGCTGTCAGACGGCACAACCTGGACTGTTCTCTCATTAGTCTGCGCCCTCACGTATGGGGTCATTTCTCTAACAGACCAAACTACGGGCAGGCTGGTGAAATTAGGGTTTTTTTACAGTATCATTAAGAAATTGTTCATGTTCATGAGCATGAGTTTTTCAAGCATCCTTTTTGAGAGAGATACTGGCATCCTCCCATTGTTCTTCATTATTAAAAATGTAACTTACACCCACTCTTACAATGTGTGTAAATGTAAGAGCTCACCTGTTTATGTGTGTGTGTGTGTGTGTGTGTGTGTGTGTGTGTGTGTGTGTGTGTGTGTGTGTGTGTGTGTGTGTGTGTGTGTGTGCGTGCGCGCACTCTGGTGAGGAAAGAATGAATAAAGACCAGGCATGGCGTGTTTGCTCCTTTAGTTCAAGTGCTGATTACTAATCTGGCTCCTAAAGACGTCTGTCACCACAGATCTGTGTTGTTGTGTCATGCTCCACAGCAGAGCAGGCGAGGGAGACACAGAATCCAAGTCCTGTCATTTCTGTCATCTCGCATTCAGCATATTGAAGCTGACACAAATAGTATCATTGCATTCCTGGCCGGGGAATTACATATTCAGGTAGGACTTCTGGCAGCGGGAGACCCTTCGGACAAACGTCTTCCTTTAGTGTTTTTGGCCAGCATTCAGCGGTAGGGGATGAATCGACTCCAGACTTTGGAGTTCTTCCTCGTGTGTTCCTATGGTGTAGAGTTCTATGACGGGAAGATTTCTTCGGTCCTTGTGCTCCTTGTTCGGACTGATTCCAGCAGGGGAACTCGGAACAAGTGTTACAAAAACAGCAACAAAACCAGTGGGACTGTAAACGTGTAGGTGCGTAGTGTGTGTAGACTTGTGTTTATCTGTCGGGGGTAGGGCAGGGTTGCTGGCACTGACAAACTTGTTTTACTGCCCCTAGCAAGCTTAAGTATGTGTGTGTGTGTGTGTGTGTGTGTGTCTGTGCGTGAGGAAGACAGTGTACAAGAGTATAAAACTAGGGTGGAGGTCATGACTAGACTTGCTCACCATTCTGTCAGAGAAACTGTAGCCGAGCTGTGCTCTACATACCGTGCCACGGACACGTGGTCGCTGTGTTAGCGCTAGCGCCGATCTGCGCGGCGAGGTCAGTGCGCTAGCGCGGTTCTGCACAGCACGGTGGTTGCGTTAGCGTGGATCCGCGTGGCACGGTCGGTGCGTTAGAGCAGATCCGTGCAGTGAT